>NC_057803.1:457636698-457669719 GCF_018294505.1 Triticum aestivum
CTTATGATCAAATTATCTATGAATATTATTTGAGTATTCTCTGAACTCTTTTATGCATGACTTATATAGCTTTGTATTTCTCTTCGATCTATTGATTTGGATTGTCCAACTAGATTGATTTTTCTTGCAATGGGAGAGGTACTTTGTAATGGGTTCAATCTTGCGGTGCTCAATCCAAGTGACAGAAGGGGACATGACACGTATTTTTTTGTTAACTTAATACACTATATGCATGCTAGATAGCGGTCAATGTGTGGAGTAATAGTAGTAGATGCAGGCAGGAGTCGGTCTACTTGTCTCAGACATGATGCCTATATACATGATCACTGCCTTGGATATCTTCATAACTATGCATTTTTTTATCAATTGCTCAACAGTAATTTGTTTACCCATCGTATGCTTTCTTTCAATAGAGAAGCCTCTAGTGAAAACTATGGCCCCCGGGTCTATCTTTTAATATATTATTTTCATATCTACAAAATCAAAAACATAAAAATACATTGCTACAATTTATTTACTTTTATTTTGTTTGCACTTTTATTTATCTTTTATATCCATCACTATCAGATCTCATCCTTGCAAGTAACTATGAATGGCAACCCCTTTGTCGCGTTGGGTGCAAGTGTTTGTTTGTTTGTTTGTGATGGTGCTATTATTGGAGACTTGTGTGTTCCTCCTACTGGATTGATAGCTTGGTTCTTAACTAAGGGAAATACTTATCTCTACTTTGCTGCATCACCCTTTCCTCTTCAAGGGAAAAACCAACGCAAGATCAAGAAGTAGCAATGGGTTGCTAGAGTGACAGAAGCTTAAACCCTAGTTTATGCGCTATTCTGTAAGGGGCTGATTTGGATCCATAGTTTAATGCTACGGTTAGATTGTTATCTTAATTCTTCTTTCATATTTGTGGATGCTTGCAAGAGGGATTAATCATAAGTGGGAGGCTTGTTCGAGTAAGAACAACACCCAAGCATCGGTCCACCCACATATCAAATTATCAAAGTAGCGAACGCGAATCAAACAAACATGATGAAAGTGACTAGATAAAATTCTCGTGTGTCCTCAAGAACCCTTTACATATTATAAGAGACCGTTCCGTCTTTTCCTTTGCTACAAAAGGATTGGGCTACCTTGCTGCACTTTTGTTACCGTTACTACTTATTGCCCGTTACAAATTATCTTCCTATCAAACTACTTGTTACCGATAATTTCAGTGCTTGCAGAAAATACCTTGCTGAAAATTGCTACCTCTTGAGCACTGCGTTGGTTTTCCCTTGAAGAGGAAAGGGTGATGCAGTAGAGCAGCGTAAGTATTTCCCTCAGTTTTTGAGAACCAAGGTATCAATCCAGTAGGAGACCACGCGCGAGTCACCTCGTACCTACACAAACAAATAAGAACCTCGCAACCAACGCGATAAAGGGGTTGTCAATCCCTTCACAACCACTTGCAAGAGTGAGATATGATAGAGATGATAATAATAAGATAAATATTTTTGGTATTTTTATGATATAGATTGAAAGTAAAATATAGCAAAATAAAGTAGATTGGAAACTTGTATGATGGAGAATTGACCTGGGGGCCATAGGTTTCAGTAGTGGCTTCTATCAAGATAGCATAAGTATTACGGTGGGTGAACAAATTACTATTGAGCAATTGATAGAAAAGCGAATAATTATGAGAATATCTAGGCATGATCATGTATATAGGCATCACGTCCGAGACAAGTAGACCGGAACGATTCTGCATCTACTACTATTACTCCACACATCGACCGCTATCCAGCATGCATCTAGAGTATTAAGTTCATAAGAACAGAGTAACGCCTTAAGCAAGATGACATGATGTAGAGGGATAAAATCATGGAATATGATGTAAACCCCATCTTTTTATCCTTGATGGCAACAATACAATACATGTCGTTTCCCTTTCTGTCACTGGGATCGAGCACCGCAAGATTGAACCCAAAGCTAAGCACTTCTCCCATTGCCAGAAAGATCAATCTAGTAGGCCAAATCAAACTGATAATTCGAAGAGACTTGCAAAGATAAAGCAATCATACATAAAAGAATTCAGAGAAGATTCAAATATTGTTCATAGATAGTCTGGATCATAAACCCACAATTCATTGGATCTCGACAAACACACCACAAAAGAAGATTACATCGAATAGATCTCCAAGAGAATCAGGGAGAACTTTGTATTGAGATCCAAAGAGAGAGAAGAAGCCATCTAGCTACTAGCTATGGACCCGAAGGTCTGAAGTAAACTACTCACACATCATCGGAGGGGGCCTGGAGTTGATGTACAGGCCCTCCGTGATCGATGCCCCCTCCGGTGGAGCTTCGGAAAAGGCCCCAAGATGGGATCTCTTGGGTACAGAAGGTTGCGGCGGTGGAATTAGGTTTTTTTGGTGCTCCTGGATGTTTGTGGGGTATATGGATATATATATAGGAGGAAGAAGTAGGTCGGTGGAGCAACGAGGGGCCCACAAGGGTGGAGGGCGCGCCCAAGGGGGTGGGCGCGCCCCCTACCTCGTGGCCGCCTCGTTGATTGCTTGACGTCCACTCCAAGTCTCATGAATCACGTTTGTTCCAAAAATAACGCTCCCAAAGGTTTCATACCGTTTGGACTCCGTTTGATATTCCTTTTCGGCGAAACTCTAAAATAGGCAAAAAAAACAACAATTTGGGCTGGGCCTCCGGTTAATAGGTTAGTCCCAAAAAGAATATAAAAGTGTAAAAATAAGCCCATTAACATCCAAAATAGATAATATAATAGCATGGAACAATCAAAAATTATAGATACGTTGGAGACGTATCAAGCATCCCCAAGCTTAATTCCTGCTCGCCCTCGAGTAGGTAAATGATAAAAACAGAATTTTGATGTGGAATGCTTCCTAACATATTTCTCAATGCATTTTTCTTTATTGTGGCATGAATGTTCAGATCCGAAAGATTCAAGATAAAAGTTTAATATTGACATAGAAATAATAATACTTCAAGCATACAAACTAAGCAATCATGTCTTCTCAAAATAACATGGCCAAAGGAAGTTATCCCTACAAATCATATAGTCTAGCTATGCTCTATCTTCATCACACAAAATATGAAATCATGCACAACCCCGATGACAAGCCAAGCAATTGTTTCATACTTTTGATGTTCTAAAACTTTTTCAATCTTCACGCAATATATGAGCGTGAGCCATGGATATAACACTATGGTGGAATAGAATGGTGGTTGTGGAGAAGACAAAAAAGGAGAAGATAGTCTCACATCAACTAGGCGTATCAACGGGCTATGGAGATGCCCATTAATAGATATCAATGTGAGTGAGTAGGGATTGCCATGCAACAGATGCACTAGAGCTATAATGTATGAAAGCTCAACAAAAGAAACTAAGTGGGTGTGCATCCAACTTGCTTGCTCACGAAGACCTAGGGCAATTTGAGGAAGCCCATCATTGGAGTATACAAGCCAAGTTCTATAATGTAAAATTCCCACTAGTTTATGAAAGTGACAACATAAGAGACTCTCTATCATGAAGATCATAGTGCTACTTTGAAGCGCAAGTGTGGAAAAAGGATACTAACATTGTCCCTTCTCTCTTTTTCTCTCATTTCATTTTTTATTTGGGCATTCTTTTTTTTGGCCTCTTTTTTTCCTTTTTTCGTCCGGAGTCTTATCCCGACTTGTGGGGGAATCATAGTCTCCATCATCCTTTCCTCACTGGGACAATGCTCTAATAATGATGATCATCACACTTATTTTTACTTGCAACTCAAGAATTACAACTCAATACTTAGAACAAAATATGACTCTATGTGAATGTCTCCAGCGGTGTACCGGGATATGCAATGAATCAAGAGTGACATGTATGAAAAAAATTATGAACGGTGGCTTTACCACAAATACGATGTCAACTACATGATCATGCAAAGCAATATGACAATGATGAAGCGTGTCATAGAAAACAGAATGGTGGAAAGTTGCATGGCAATATATCTCGGGATGGCTATGGAAATGACATAATAGTTAGGTATGGTGGCTGTTTTGAGGAAGGTATATGGTGGGTTTATGGTACCGGCGAAAGTTGTGCGGTACTAGAGAGGCTAGCAATTGTGGAAGGGTGAGGGTGCGTATAATCCATGGACTCAACATTAGTCATAAAGAACTCACATACTTATTGCAGAAATCTATTTGTTATCGAAACAAAGTACTACGTGCATGCTCCTAGGGGGATAGATTGGTAGGAAAAGACCATCGCTCGTCCCCGACCGCCATTCATAAGGAAGGCAATCAATAAATAAATCATGCTCCGACTTCATCACATAACGGTTCACCATACGTGCATGCTACAGGAATCACAAACTTCAACACAAGTATTTCTCAAATTCACAACTACTCAACTAGCATGACTCTAATATCACCATCTCCATATCTCAAAACAAGCATCAAGTATCAAACTTCTCTTAGTATTCAATGCACTTATATGAAAGTTTTTATTATGCCTAAAAGCAAATTGCCATGTTGTTCTAAAGGACTCTCAGAATAATATAAGTGAAGCATGAGAGATCAATTATTTCTATAAAATAGAACCACCGCCGTGCTCTAAAAGATATAAGTGAAGCACTAGAGAAAAAACTATATAGCTCAAAAGATATAAGTGAAGCACATAGAGTATTCTAATAAATTCAAATTCATGTGTGTCTCTCTCAAAAGGTGTGTACAGCAAGGATTATTGTAGTAAAATAAAAATCAAAGACTCAAATCATACAAGACGCTCCAAGAAAAACACATATCATGTGGCGAACAAAAATATAGCTCCAAGTAAAGTTACCGGTGAACGAAGACAAAAGAGGGGATGCCTTCCGGGGCATCCCCAAGCTTAGGCTTTTTGGTGTCCTTGTATTTTACCTTGGGGTGCCATGGGCATCCCCAATCTTAGGCTCTTGCCACTCCTTGTTCCATAATCCATCAAATCTTTACCCAAAACTTGAAAACTTCACAACACAAAACTTAACAAGAGAATCTCGTGAGCTCCGTTAGCGAAAGAAAATAAAACACCACTTCAAGGTACTGTAATTAACTCATTATTTATTTATATTGGTGTTAAACCTACTGTATCCCAACTTCTCTATGGTTTATAAACTCTTTTACTAGCCATAGATTCATTAAAATAAGCAAACAACACACGAAAAACAGAATCTGTCAAAAACAGAACAGTCTGTAGTAATCTGTAACTAACGCAAACTTCTGGAACCTCAAAAAGTTCTAAACTAAATTGCTGGACGTGAGGAATTTATCTATTAATCATCTGCAAAAAGAATTAACTAAATACCACTCTCCAATAAAAAAATGGCAGCAATTCTCGTGAGCGCTAGAGTTTCTGTTTTTTACAGCAAGATCAAAAAGACTTTCCCCAAGTCTTCCCAACGGTTCTACTTGGCACAAACACTAATTAAACACAAAAAACACAACCAAAACAGAGGCTAGATAAATTATTTATTACTAAACAGGAGAAAAAAGCAAGGAATAAAAATAAAATTGGGTTGCCTCCCAACAAGCGCTATCGTTTAACGCCCCTAGCTAGGCATAAAAGCGAAGATAGATCTAGATATTGCCATGATAATGATAAGGTAAATCGCGAAAGCTCATCTCATACTCTCTAAGTTCAGCAGCAAGCTTTCTTTGTGGCAAGCAAAAGTAATCAAAAGGGCTAAATTTAATGGGACAAAAGTCCCCAAGATCAAGCTCGGGAGGTGTTGGTTCCTCCTTTGGCCCCTCATATTGCACAATCAATTCATCATTATAAGCATTCTTTTGGCAATCATGAGCCTTTGTTCAAGGGAAAAACCTATCCCATTGTTCTGGATGGCAAAATTATCATTAAGTTCAGAGATCCTATTAACAAGAGCATCGGTAGGAACCTTTTTTCTAAGGTTTTCATTAAAAGCAACATGATCTAAAGATCGTAAACGCATAATGTCTTCTTGATAGAAAAGGATCGCTTTTATGGGAGGACGGCCAGCGTCCACCCTATAATGCGCAAAAATTTCATTGGCTTCTTTTATTATAAATATGAGCTCATGAGCTAAAAAGATGGTTGCTGCTCGCTTAACAGAAGAATGCTCAATATTAGAAAATTCCAGGAAAATCCTTTGTATGGAAGGATGCATATGTAAAAATTGTCTTTCGAGTTCAACTATGAGCAAAGATATAGCATCTGCAAGACTACTAGTTTTATGAAGGATAGATCCACTCATGGTGGGCAAAGCACCGGCACAAGTAAAGAAATCTTGAATAACTCCCTTCCCAATAATATTACCGCTACCAATCCGAAACTTTTTAGTGTGTAAAATAGTAAGATTTTCAAGAGGATCATCAATAGCATCAAAGTTTCCCATATTATTATCCTTATCAACGATAACCTCCCCAGTTTCAGACATGATGGCAACATATTGCAAAAAGAACGAGCACACAGAAGGCGGGAAGGAAAGAGAGGCGAACGGAAAGAGAGGGCGAATAAAACGGCAAGGGTGAAGTGGGGGAGAGGAAAACGAGAGGCAAATGGCAAATAATGTAATGCGAAGGATACAAGTTGTGATGGGTACTTGGTATGTCTTGACTTGGCGTAGATCTCCCCGACAACGGCGCCAGAAATCCTTCTTTCTACCTCTTGAGCACTGCGTTGGTTTTCCCTTGAAGAGGAAATGGTGATGCAGTAGAGCAGCGTAAGTATTTCCCTCAGTTTTTGAGAACCAAGGTATCAATCTAGTAGGAGACCACGCGTGAGTAACCTCATACCTACACACACAAATAAGAACCTCGCAACCAACGCGATAAAGGGGTTGTCAATCCATTCATGACCACTTGCAAGAGTGAGATCTGATAGAGATGATAATAATAAGATAAATATTTTTGGTATTTTTATTATATAGATTGAAAGTAAAAGATAGCAAAATAAAGTAGATTGGAAACTTGTATGGTGGAGAATTGACCCGGGGGCCATAGGTTTCACTAATGGCTTCTCTCAAGGTAGCATAAGTATTACGATGGGTGAATAAATTACTATCGAGCAATTGATATAAAAGCGAATAATTATGAGAATATCTAGGCATGATCATGTATATAGGCATCACGTCCGAGACAAGCAGACCGAAACGATTATGCATCTACTACTATTACTCCACACATCGACCGCTATCCAGCATGCATCTAGAGTATTAAGTTCATAAGAACAGAGTAACGCCTTAAGCAAGATGACATGATGTAGAGGGAAGAATTTCAGAGTGAAGTGGAAAATCTTCGTAACAAGAAAATAAAGTTTCTACGATCTGATCGTGGAGGTGAATATTTGAGTTATGAGTTTGGTCTTCATTTGAAACAATATGGAATAGTTTGGCAACTCACGCCACCTGGAACACCACGGCGTAATAGTGTGCCCGAACGTCGTAATCGTACTTTATTAGATATGATGCGATCTATGATGTCTCTTACTGATTTACCACTGTCGTTTTGGGGTTATGCTTAGAGACGGTTGCATTCACATTAAATAGGGCACCATCTAAATCTGTTGAGACGACACCATATGAAATGTGGTTTGGCAAGAAACCTAAGTTGTCATTTCTTAAAGTTTAGGGCTGCGATGCTTATGTGAAAAAGCTTCAACTTGATAAGCTCGAACCCAAATCGGAGAAATGTGTCTTCATAGGATACCCGAAGGAAACTATTGGGTACACCTTCTATCACAGATCCGAAGGCAAGATATTTGTTCCTAAGAATGGGTCCTTTCTAGAGAAGGAGTTTCTCTCGAAAGAAGTGAGTGGGAGGAAAGTAGAACTTGATGAGGTAATTGTACCTTCTCCCTTATTGGAAAGTAGTTCATCACAAAAATCAGTTCCAGTAATTCCTACACCAATCAGTGAAGAAGTTAATGATGATGATCATGAAACTTCTGATCAAGTTACTACCGAACCTCATAGGTCAAGCAGAGTACGATCCACACCAGAGTGGTACAGTAATCCTGTTCTGGAGGTCATGTTACTTGACCATGACGAACCTACGAACTATGAAGAAGTGATGATGAGCCCAGATTCCGCGAAATGCATTAAGGCCATGAAATCTGAGATGGGATCCATGTATGAGAACAAAGTATGGACTTTGGTTGACTTGCCCGATGATCGGCAAGCCATAGAGAATAAATGGATTTTTCAAGAAGAAGACTAACACTGACGGTAATGTTACTATCTACAAAGTTCGACTTGTTGTGAAAGGTTTTCGACAAGTTCAAGGAGTTGACTATGATGAGACCTTCTCACCCATAACGATGCTTAAGTCTGTCTGATTCATATTAGCAATTGCCGCATTTTATGATTATGAAATTTGGCAAATGGATGTCAAAATTGCATTCCTTAATGGATATCTTAAAGAAGAGTTGTATATGATGCAACCAGAAGGTTTTGTTGATCCAAAAGGTGCTAACAAAGTGTGCAAAGCTCCAGCGGTCCATTTATGGACTGGTGCAAGCCTCTCGGAGTTGGAATATACGCTTTGATAGTGTGAACAAAGCATATGGTTTTATGTAGACTTTTGGAGAAGCCTATATTTACAATAAAGTGAGTGGGAGCTCTGTAGCATTTCTAATATTATATGTGGATGACATATTATTGATTGGAAATAATACAGAATTTCTGGATAGCATAAAAGGATACTTGAATAAGAATTTTCCGATGAAAGACCTCGGTGAAGCTGCTTATATATTGGGCATCAAGATCTATAGAGATAGATCAAGACAGTTAATTGGACTTTCACAAACCACATACCTTGATAAAGTTTTGAAGAAGTTCAAAATGGATCAGTTAAAGAAAGGGTTCTTGCCTGTGTTACAAGGTGTGAAGTTGAGTCAAACTCAATGCTCGACCACTGCAGAAGATGGAGAGAAAATGAAAGTCATTCCATATGCCTCAGCCATAGGTTCTATCATGTATGCAATGTTGTGTACCAGACCTGATGTGTGCCTTGCTATAAGTTTAGCATGGAGGTACCAAAGTAATCCAAGAGTGGATAACTGGACAGCGGTCAAGAACATCCTGAAATACCTGAAAATGACCAAGGATATGTTTCTCGTTTATGAAGGTGACAAAGAGCTTGTCGTAAATGGTTACGTCGAAGCAAGCTTTGACACTGATCCAGATGACTCTAAGTCACAAACCAGATACATATTTATATTGAATGGTGGAGCTGTCAGTTGGTGCAGTTCCAAGCAGAGCGTCGTGGCGGGATCTACGTGTGAAGCGGAGTACATAGCTCCTTTGGAAGCAGCAAATGAAGGAGTCTGGATGAAGGAGTTCATATATGATCTAGGTGTAATACCTGGTGCTTTGAGTCCAATGAAAATCTTTTGTGACAATACTGGAGCAATTGCCTTGGCGAAGGAATCCAGATTTCACGAGAGAACCAAACACATCAAGAGACGCTTCAATTCCATCTGCGATCAAGTCAAGGAGGGAGACATAGAGATTTGCAAGATACATACGGATCTGAATGTTGCAGGCCTGTTGACTAAGCCTCTGTCACGAGCAAAACATGATCAGCACCAAGACTCCATGGGTGTTAGAATCATTACTATATAATCTAGATTATTGACTCTAGTGCAAGTGGGAGACTGGAGGAAATATGCCCTAGAAGCAATAATAAAGTTGTTTTTTATATTTCCTTATATCATGATAAATGTTTATTATTCATGCTAGAATTGTATTAACCGGAAACTTAGTACATGTGTGAATACACAGACAAACAGAGTGTCCCTAGTATGCCTCTACTAGACTAGCTCGTAAATCAAACATGGTTAAGTTTCCTAACCATAGACATGTGTTGTCATTTGATGAATGGGGTCACATCATTAGAGAATGATGTGACGGACAAGACCCATCCATTAGCTTAGCATAATGATCATTTAGTTTTATTGCTATTGCTTTCTTCATGACTTATACATGTTCCTCTGAGTATGAGATTATGCAACTCCCGAATACCGGAGGAACACCTTGTGTGCTATCAAACGTCACAATGTAACTGGGTGATTATAAAGATGCTCTACAGGTGTCTCCGATGGTGTTTGTTGAGTTGGCATAGATCGAGATTAGGATTTTTCACTCCGTGTATAGGAGAGGTATCTCTGGGCCCTCTTGGTAATGCACATTACTATGAGTGTAGCGACCAGACCTCAAATGGTCCAATCTCTGTGCTCCGGTGTCATCCCTGGATCAGTAATGCTGACACCACATAGTACTTGAAGGATTTATAACAGAGTAGCAATCACACACTTATTACATCGAGTGTCTCAAAAGAGAACTTATTACAATAAATATGGCTTAAGGCCATCTAATAACAATAACAGCGGAAAGGCTTGGAAGATAAGTGAGTCCATCAACTCCAACGGCATCACTGAGTATAGAACCACGACCTAAAGGCACCTTACTCGTCGTCTGAAAAGTCTGCAACTTGAACGTTGCAGCCCGAAACGGGTCAGCACATGGAATATGCTGGCAAGGTAACACATAGAGAGCAAAGAAAGAATAAGACTATACTATATGCATATTTGGCTGGTGGAAAGCTCTATGGTTACAGTTTTGCGTAAAGCCAATTTTTCCCTACTGCAAAGGAATAAATTTTATTTAACTATCATGGTGGTTGTTAAACATTGAGAGTGTAGACACGCTCTCAATCCCAATTAAACATCATCATTAAACCCAACAAAATTAATTAGAGTAACATGATGAGATTCACATGATAATCCAAGTACTAGATACTCAAGTTGTCCATAAGCGGGGACATGGCTAACCATGATTAGTTTATACACTCTGCAGAGGTTTGCGCACTTTTCCCCACAAGACTCGATCTCCTCCATTGGGATTCTCGCACTACATGGTGTTTGAGAAACAGATGACCGAGACATAGTCTTTCAGAAGCGCTAGCACCTTACGATCGGGTAGACCATTACACCTACTTTCCCCTACATCTACTAGTCTACCACTGTAAGAGTTCGCACGACTTAATCAACTATGCTAGAGCCCATAGTAGCTTGTGGCTGCACACGGAAGTTTCTAGTATGAATAATCTCATGATCCCTTTGAGCCTGGGTGGCGGTCCATAAAGAAAAACAGGCAATCACTGGAATACCCAGGTGCCTCAATCCACCCAGATGTGTATTTAAGTTGCCACCTTAGATAAACCATTAATTTAACAATCTCACATCTGTCATGGATTTCACTCACCCAATCCACGTCTACTAGCATAGCATGGCATAATAAGCAAACATAGAAGTAACTCCCAAAGGTTTGATAATAACAGGTAATAGGTACTACCTCATCTACTTCCCAAACCCACAATTTAATTAGATCCTAATCATGCAATGTGTGAGGATTGATCTAATGCAATAAAACTGGGTAGTAGGAGGTATGATCAAAGTGTTACTTGCCTTGCTGACGATCCGTGAAACCTAGCGATTCGAGGTAGCAAGCGGCGCACTCCGGGTACTCTATCGCAAACAAACAAGCACACAATAAGTACTCAACTAATGCACAGGTAAAACTCAAATAAGAGATCTAACCAGAAAGTTCCACTTAAGAACTCTGGTTGGCAAAAAGAATCGAATCGAACGAAGCAACGAAAGACAAACGGCAAAAGAAATAAGCTTCGTTTACTATTATGGATCTAGATCAAATTTTACAGAAGCAAAAACTTGTTTGAGTTGGTTAAACAGAAAGAGGGTTTCAATACGAAACTCCAGCCGCTCGAATCGCCTGATTCCGATAAACGAGCGAAAAGTTATACTAGAACGAAAATCGGATCAGAAACCGCGATCAGAAAAATCGCAGATTTAATCCGAGAAAAAGAAAAACGACGAACAGATTAACGAACGAACGTTCGTTATCTGGATCTAAACGAAGAACGCGTTCGTTAAAACGAACGAACGAGCGAACGCTCGCTAATTAACTAAACCGAGAAAAAAACCGATCTATCTAAAAAAATGAATCTAAAAAACAAAAAACGGTGAAAACCAACTGTTTTCTAAAAAAAACGGCGGGCGGTTCGACCTCGTCGGTGGCGAGCTCCGGTGGCGGCAGGGCGGCGGCGCGGCGGCGGCAGCAGGCGGCGGCGGCTAGGGCGGGCGGCGCGGGCGGCTAGGGTTTGGGGCGGCGGCGGCTTTGGGCTGAGGCGACCCGGGTGGCGCGCTGTATAAAGCCCCCGACTAGGCGGTGTCCTGGCCGGACACGGCCCAAGGTCGGTTCGGATTTTTTTAAAAAAAAATTACGCTCAGAAGAAAAAAACAAAAGGAATACTAAACGGACTCCAAAAATCCCGAAATAAATTTTCCCCGGCTCATAAAATGAAGCCGCACAGGATGAACATTTATTTGGGGCCTAGATGCAATTTTGAAAAACGCGCATTTTTCCTAAATTCAAATAAAATAGCAAATAAAACCAAAATAAAATCTTATTTGATTTTATTATTAAATCATCAATATTTCTTTATTTTGGGAAAGTCATTTTATTCCCTCTCTCATATTTTTATGATAGGAATAATTGAAGATAAAATAAATAAAATCAAATTATCCTATTTTTAAAATTTGAGAAAACTCAAATATGAAAATAATGAAATCCCCAACTCTCTCCGAGGATCCTTGAGTTGCGTGAAATTTCTGGATCAACCAAAATGCAATAAAATATGATATGCAATGATGATCTAGTGTATAACATTCCAAATTGTAAATTTGGGATGTTACAAACCTACCCCCCTTAAGATGAATCTTGCCCTCGAGATTTGGGTTGGCTAGAAAATAGGTGAGGGTGGTCCTTCAGCAAACCATCCTCTCGTTCCTAGGTGGCTTCATCTTCCATGTGGTGGCTCCACTGAACTTTGCAAAACTTGATAACCTTGCTGCGGGTGACTCGGCTAGCATATTCGAGAATCTTGACTGGTTTCTCCTCATAGGTCAAATCACTGTCCAACTGAATCGCTTCCAGCGGCACTGTATCTCTTAGCGGTATATCAGCCATCTCTGTGTGGCACTTCTTCAACTGGGAACGTGGAATACATCGTGAACTCCTGACAATCCTTCGAGCAATTTCAACTTATAAGCTACTTCTCCCATACGCTCCAAAACCTTGTATGGTCCTACAAAATGTGGCGCTAACTTTCCCTTAACTCCAAAGCGCTTAACTCCACTGAGTGGAGATACTCGAAGATAAACTCGATCTCCGACTTCGTAAACTGTCTCCTTGCGTTTAGAATCTGCATAGCTTTTCTGCCTGGACTGGGCTACCTTGAGCCTATCGCGAATCAATTTTACTTTCTGTTCAGACTCCTTAATCAGATTCGGTCCAAACAACTGACGGTCTCCAACTTCATCCCACGACAATGGGGTCCTGCACCTCCTTCCGTACAAGGCTTCGAAAGGGGTCATTTTCAAACTGGATTGATAACTGTTGTTATAGGAGAACTCTGCATATGGCAAATTCTCGTCCCAACTAGATTCGTAGTCTAGCGCACAAGCTCTCAGCATATCCTCCAAAATCTGATTGACTCTCTCGGTCTTTCCATCTGTCTGCGGATGGAAAGCTGTACTGAACTCTAGCCTGGTACCCAAGGTTTCATGCAACTGATTCCAGAACTTTGAGATAAACTGGGTTCCTCTATCTGATATGATGCTCCTTGGAACTCCATGCAGACTTACGATCTTGGTCATGTATATCTTTGCCAACTTGGCACTAGTGTAAGTAGTCTTCACTGGAATGAAATGAGCTACCTTTGTCAAACGATCGACTACAACCCAAATCGAGTCATAGCCTGAACGAGTTCTGGGCAATCATGTAATAAAATCCATGCCTAGCTTATCCCACTTCCATTCGGGTATCAGCAATGGCTGTAGCAATCCCGCTGGCTTCTGATGCTCTGCCTTTACTCTCTGACATACATCACAAACTGCTACATACTCTGCAATATCCTTCTTCATTCCGGTCCACCAGAAAGTATCCTTCAAATCCAAATACATCTTGGTATTTCCTGGGTGAATCGAATATGGTGAATCATGGGCCTCTTGCAGAATTAACTTCCTGATCTCCGGGTCATTGGGCACATAAACACGGTCTTCAAACCATAAGGTATCGTGCTCATCCTCACGAAATCTTTTAGCTTTTCCTTTGCTCATTTTCTCCTTAATAGAGGCAACCTCCTTGTCAGTCTTCTGAGCTTCTCTGATCTTATCCATCAAAGTAGACTGAATCTCCAATGCTGCTACATAGCCTCTCGGGACTATCTCCAAACATAGATCACGAAGATCCTCGGCTAACTCCCTTGGTACATCTCCCGTCATTGGGGTGTTGACATGACTTTTATGGCTCAACGCGCCAGCCACTATGTTAGCCTTTCTGGGATGGTAATGCAATCTCATATCATAATCCTTGATGAGCTCCAACCATCTCCTTTGCCTGAGATTCAACTCCTTTTGCGTGAAAATATTCTTCAAACTCTTGTGATCCGTGTACACCTCACAATGGTTTCCAATGAGAAAATGTCTCTTAAGTCTTTAATGCATGCACTACGGCTGCTAACAACAAATCATGACTGGCATAATTCAACTCATGCGGCTTAAGTTGTCGTGAAGCATACGAAACAACTCTTCCTTCCTACATCAGCACTGCTCCAAGTCCTCGGCGTGAAGCGTCGCAATACACCTCATAATCCTTGGTCTGATCCGGCAAGATCAATATAGGTGATGTAACCAAATGTTTCTTCAACTCCTGGAAACTGGCCTCACATTCCTCGGTCCATTTGAACTTGGTATCCTTCTTCAACAACTCCGTCATAGGCTTCGCAATCTTTGAGAAATTTTCAATGAATCTCCGGTAGTATCCTGCAAGTCCAAGAAAACTCTGGATCTCTCCAACTGTTGTTGGTGCTTCCCAATTTGTCACAGTGTCAACCTTGGTGTGATCTACTGCTATACCTTCTCCGGATATAACGTGTCCGAAAAATCCAACTTCCTTCAACCAAAATTCACATTTGCTAAACTTGGCATATAACTGATGTTCTCTGAGCTTCTCAAGTACCAAACACAAATGCTCCTTATGCTCCTCTTCATTCTTCGAGTAAACCAGGATATCATCAATGAACACTACGACGAACTTATCTAAAAACTCCATAAACACTTTGTTCATCATGTTCATAAAATATGCAGGTGCGTTAGTCAGACCAAATGACATAACCGTATACTCGTACAGCCCATACCTGGTGGTAAAAGCCGTCTTTGGTATATCCTGTTCTCGAATCTTCAACTGATGGTATCCTGATCGCAGATCGATCTTGGAAAATACCTTAGCTCCTTGCAATCGATCAAACAGATCATTGATCATCGGTAGTGGGTACTTGTTCTTGATGGTTACTTCATTCAATCCTCGATAATCAACAACCATCCTTAATGATCCATCCTTCTTCTCCACTAGAAGTACTGGCGATCCCCAAGGAGAAGAACTTGGGCGAATATAACCTTTATCTAGTAACTCCTTAATCTGCTTCTTAATCTCTTCCAAATCCTTTGCGGGCATCCTATATGGTCTCTTAGATATTGGCCATGTGCCTGGCAAAAGCTCAATCAAAAACTCAATATCTCTATCCAGTGGCATGCCTGGCAACTCCTCTGGAAATACATTAGGGAAATCCTTCACTACTGGTACTTCCTCATGCACAACTCCTATTAACGAATTTACTTGAGTTCTTTTAGGCACATGTCTGGATACATACCTGATTCTTCTCCCTTCTGGGGTGGTAAGCAAAATTGACTTACTGGCGCAATTGATGTTTCCTCCATACATCGACAGCCAATCCATACCCAAAATTACATCCAAACCTTGTGATTCCAAAATGATCAAATCTGAGGGAAACACATGCCTACCTATACTCAATGGCACTTGAAAACATCCCTTACTAGCCATATACTCCGCTCCTGGTGAGCTTACTAGCATGGGTGTTCTAAGAACCTTAGTGGGCAGGTTATACTTATCCACAAATCCCCTTGATATGTATGAATGCGATGCACCAGTATCGAAAAGAACGAGTGCAGTAAATGACTTAACCAAAAACTTACCGATTACTGCATCCGGCTGCTCTTCAACCTCCTCCACGTTAACGTGGTTCACCCATCCCCTGTTAAAAGGGTTCGGCTTCTTCCCAGAGCTTCCATTACCATTTCCATTCTGAGATTCAGGACATTCATTGGCATAATGTCCGGTCTTCTGGCACTTAAAGCAAGTGACTTGGCTTAGGTCTCTCTTGGCTGGGGTTGATGGGTTGGTACGGTTCTGGCGTTGCTTCCTCCATTCCCATTACCATTCTTGGGGCCGTTATGATTGTGCGAGCTACCTCCTCCATGGGTATGCTGAAAATGTCCTCCCGGTCTAGGGGTAAAACATGGCTTCTGCTGAGCTCCTGAGTTGTACTTTCCTTGGTCGTACTTCCTCTTGCGATTCTCAATCTGGTGCTGCTTCCCTTCAATCATGAGAGCACGATCTACCAACTCCTGGTAGTTGTTGAAGGTTGCTACCATCAACTGCATGCTCAACTCATCATTCAGTCCTTCCAGAAACTTCTCCTGCTTAGTTGCATCCGTAGCAACGTCATCTGGGGCATAACGTGCTAGCTTACTAAAGTCCTCCACATACTGGCCAACTGTTCGTCCTCCTTGGTGCAAGTTGCGAAACTCACGCTTCTTCATGGCCATAGCTCCTGCTGAAACATGGGCAGTATGAAAAGCCTGCTGAAACTAGTCCCATGTGATAGTATTGATAGGGAAAGTGGATGTGAAATTCTCCCACCATGATATGCGGGTCCGTCAAGCTGATGTGCGGCAAACTTCACCTTTTCCGCATCTGTGCATCCTGCTGTGGTCAACTCCCTTGCTGTCTTGCGGAGCCAATCATCTGCTACTATCGGCTCGGTGCTACTGGAAAACACCGGCGGATTCAGCCTAAGAAAATGGGCTAAGTGATCAACAGATGGTGGTGGTGGTGGGTTGTTGTTGTTGTTGTTCCCCTGATTTTGATTTTGGACTAGCAACTGCATCAACGTGTTCTGCTGCTGGATCAACTGGGTGAGCTCCTGTGGGAAGGTAAATCCGGGATCACGTCTCGGAGGCATCTGAGGGTTTAGAAAATATGGGATTTAAGAATAGAGAGGGGTCTAGAGAGAAAACACTATCCATATGCACATGAGGCAAAAGCAAACAATTCACTTCATTCAATCAAACAAGGGCATACAATCGACCTAACTATCGCAAAAGTGCTCGGACTACTATATTTACATGGTGGACTACTACTACTGATGGGGTGGTCTACTAGAAATATTCTTCGGTTGCAGACTCCATGATATCTGCTCCAGCTTCATCAACATAGTCATCATCGCTATCATCTGGATCCGAGTCGGTGTCGTCGATGATGATGTAGTCTTCCGGGCGAATCTCCTTGGGTTCTTCGTCTTCTTCTACTGGTGTAGGGCCTCCCATAAATATCCCGATCTTCATTGTTAGGTCGGCATTCTTGTCCACTAGTACTTTGATTTCCTCTTCATAATCTTCACGTGTAGCCTTGAGTTCTTCCTCCAGTTCCTTGATTCTTGTCCTCGCCTTCTTCAGATCTATCATGTCGGCGCACATCTGGTTCTCCTAACGTCGAATGTGCTGGTTTAACTCCTGGATAAAAGCTGCAATTGATCTATCCTTCCTGGTGCTGATCATCTCCTAGTGCTCATCTCGGTGCCCACAAATCTGGTAGATAGTATCCTTGAGATCATTGCGGTAAACTTCTCCAATGCGTCCCATGGCGATGTGAGCTACCATACTCTTTACTAGACTCCAGGTTGGTGCATCAAAGGAAAACTCTATGGGCTCAGTGACTGGCATGAACGTCCTTCCTGGAACTTGAACTTGAATCATCCAGCGCTCCTCTTCGGGTAAAGTGGCGTTGTAAGTCCCGGTGAAGCTTGGTACTCCTATGTTCAGATATCTAGTGACTTCCTTCAAGTAACATCCAAAGGGTGTATCTCCATCCGGTTGCGTGAACTTGTTCCTTGCATCCGCCATCCTAGAAGAGTAGAAAAGATGAGGACTCAGAATGAGAAGAGTGAGTAGTGATCTAGGGCTTTAGCTTAGTGGTCATGTCCTATAGTCAGCGTGTGCTCTGATACCATCTTGTAGCGACCAGACCTCAAACGGTCCAATCTCTGTGCTCCGGTGTCATCCCTGGATCAGTAATGCTGACACCACACGGTACTTGAAGGATTTATAACAGAGTAGCAATCACACACTTATTACATTGAGTGTCTCAAAAGAGAACTTATTACAATAAATATGGCTTAAGGCCATCTAATAACGATAACAGCGGAAGGCTTGGAAGATAAGTGAGTCCATCAACTCCAACGGCATCACTGAGTATAGAACCACGACCTAAAGGCACCCTACTCGTCGTCTGAAAAGTCTGCAACATGAACGTTGCAGCCCGAAACGGGTCAGCACATGGAATATGCTGGCAAGGTAACACATAGAGAGCAAAGAAAGAATAAGACTATACTATATGCATATTTGGCTGGTGGAAAGCTCTATGGTTACAGTTTTGCGTAAAGCCAATTTTTCCCTACTGCAAAGGAATAAATTTTATTTAACTATCATGGTGGTTGTTAAACATTGAGAGTGTAGACACGCTCTCAATCCCAATTAAACATCATCATTAAACCCAACAAAATTAATTAGAGTAACATGATGAGATTCACATGATAATCCAAGTACTAGATACTCAAGTTGTCCATAACCGGGGACACGGCTAACCATGATTAGTTT
This sequence comes from Triticum aestivum, assembly GCF_018294505.1. Lineage (NCBI taxonomy): Eukaryota > Viridiplantae > Streptophyta > Magnoliopsida > Poales > Poaceae > Triticum > Triticum aestivum. Next base: position 457,655,588 of record NC_057803.1, read on the forward strand.
ATACACTCTGCAGAGGTTTGCGCACTTTTCCCCACAAGACTCGATCTCCTCCGTTGGGATTCTCGCACTACATGGTGTTTGAGAAATGGATGACCGAGACATAGTCTTTCAGAAGCGCTAGCACCTTACGATCGGGTAGACCGTTAGACCTACTTTCCCCTACATCTGCTAGTCTACCACTGTAAGAGTTCGCACGACTTAATCAACTATGCTAGAGCCCATAGTAGCTTGTGGCTGCACACGGAAGTTTCTAGTATGAATAATCTCATGATCCCTTTGAGCCTGGGTGGCGATCCATAAAGAAAAATAGGCAATCACTGGAATACCCAGGTGCCCCAATCCACCCAGATGTGTATGTAAGTTGCCACCTTAGATAAACCATTAATTTAACAATCTCACATCTGTCATGGATTTCACTCACCCAATCCACGTCTACTAGCATAGCATGGCATAATAAGCAAACATAGAAGTAACCCCCAAAGGTTTGATAATAACAGGTAATAGGTACTACCTCATCTACTTCCCAAACCCACAATTTAATTAGATCCTAATCATGCAATGTGTGAGGATTGATCTAATGCAATAAAACTGGGTAGTAGGATGACGATCCGTGAAACCTAGCGATTCGAGGTAGCAAGCGGCGCACTCCGGGTACTCTATCGCAAACAAACAAGCACACAATAAGTACTCAACTAATGCACAGGTAAAACTCAAATAAGAGATCTAACTAGAAATTTCAACTTAAGAACTTCGGTTGGCAAAAAGAATCAAATCGAACAAAGCAACGAAAGACAAACGGCAAAATAAACAAGCTTCGTTTACTATTATGGATCTAGGTCAAATTTTACAGAAGCAAAAACTTGTTTGAGTTGGTTAAATGGAAAGAGGGTTTCAAGACGAAACTCCAGCCGCTTGAATCGCCTGATTCCGATAAACGAGCGAAAAGTTATACTAGAACGAAAATCGGATCAGAAATCACGATCAGAAAAAATCGCGGATTTAATCCCAGAAAAACAAAAATGACGAACAGATTAATGAACGAGCGAACGCTCACTAATTAACTAAACCAAGAAAAAAACGAATCTAAAAAAACCAAAAAAAAACCAGTGAAAACCAACGGTTTTCTAAAAAAACGGCGGGCGGTTCGACCTCGTCAGCGGCATGGCAGCGGCATGGTGGCGCAGGCGACGGCGACGACTAGGGCGGCGGCGGCTAGGGCGAGCGGGCGGCGGCTAGGGCGGGCGGCGCGGGCGGCTAGAGTTTGGTGCGGCGGCGGCTTTGGGCTGAGGCGGCCCAGGTGGCGCGCTATATAAAGCCCCCGGCCAGGCGGAGTCCTGGCCGGACACGGCCCAAGGTCGGTTCGGGTTTTTTTTAAAACAATTACGCTCAGAAGAAAAAACGAAAGGAATACTAAACGGACTCCAAAAATCCCGAAATAAATTTTCCCCGGCTCCTAAAATCAAGACGAACAGGATGAACATTTATTTGGGGCCTAAATGAAATTTTGAAAAATGCGCATTTTTCCTAAATTCAAATAAAATGGCAAATAAAACCAAAATAAAATCTTATTTGATTTTATTATTAAATCCTCAATATTTCTTTATTTCAGGAAAGTCATTTTATTCCCTCTCTCATATTTTTGTGATAGAAATAATTGAAGATAAAATAAATAAAATCAAATGATCCTATTTTCAAAATTTGAGAAAACTCAAATATGAAAATAACGAAATCCCCAACTCTCTCCAAGGGTCCTTGAGTTGCGTGAAATTTCTGGATCAACCAAAATGCAATAAAATATGATATGCAATGATGATCTAGTCTATAACATTCCAAATTGTAAATTTGGGATGTTACAATGAGCCTTGCAAGCAATGTGACTAATGATTTAGTTATGGGATGATGCATTGCGGAACGAGTAAAGAGACTTGCCGGTGACGAGATTGAACTAGGTATGATGATACCGACGATCGAATATTGGGCAAGTAACATACCGATGACAAAGGGAACAACGTATGTTGTTATGCGGTTTGACCGATAAAGATCTTCGAAGAATATGTAGGAGCCAATATGAGCATCCAGGTTCCGCTATTGGTTATTGACCGGAGATGTGTCTCGGTCATGTCTACATAGTTCTCGAACCCGTAGGGTCCGCATGCTTAACATTCGATGATGATCTGTATTATGAGTTATGTGATTTGATGACCGAAGTTTGTTCGGAGTCCCGGATGAGATCATGGACATGACAAGGAGTCTAGAAATGGTCGAGAGGTAAAGATTGATATATTGGAAGGTCATATTCGGATACCGGAATGGTTCTGAAGTGTTTCAGGTATTTTTCGGAGTACCGGGAGGTTACCGGAACCCTCCCCCCCCCCCACCCCCACCCCCCACCCCCCCACCCCCGCGAGGAAGTAGTGGGCCTTAATGGGCTTTAGTGGAAAGGAGAGAAGGGCCTCAAGGGGTTCTACCTCTTGAGCACTGCGTTGGTTTCCCCTTGAAGAGGAAAGGGTGATGCAACAAAGTAGCGTAAGTATTTTCCTCAGTTTTTGAGAACCAAGGTACAATCTAGTAGGATACTACACGCAAGTCGCCTCGCACCTACACAAACAAATAAGAACCTTGCGACCAATGCGATAAAGGGGTTGTCAATCCCTTCACGGCCACTTGCAAAAGTGAGATCTGATAGAGATAATAAGATAAATATTTTTGGTATTTTTATGATATAGATTGAAAGTAAAGATTGCAAAGTAAAGTAGATTGGAAACTTATATGATGGAAAATAGACCCGGGGGCCATAGGTTTCACTAGTGGCTTCTCTCAAGATAGCATAAGTATTATGGTGGGTAAACAAATTACTGTCGAGCCATTGATAGAAAAGTGCATAATTATGAGAATATCTAGGCATGATCATGTATATAGGCATCACGACCGCGACAAGTAGACCAAAACGATTCTGCATCTACTACTATTACTCCACACATCGACCGCTATCCAGCATGCATCTAGAGTATTAAGTTCATAAGAACAGAGTAACGCATTAGGCAAGATGACAGGATGTAGAGGGAGAAACTCAAGCAATATGATATAAACCCCATATTTTTATCCTTAATGGCAACAATATAATACGTGCCTTGCTGCCCCTACTGTCACTGGGAAAGGACACCACAAGATTGAACCCAAAGCTAAGCACTTCTCCCATTGCAAGAAAGATCAATCTAGTAGGCCAAACAAAACTGATAATTTGAAGAGACTTGCAAAGATAACAAATCATACGTAAAAGAATTCAGAGGAGAATCAAATATTGTTCATAGATAATCTTGATCATAAACCCACAATTCATCGGATCTCGACAAACACATCGCAAAAAGAATTATATCGAATAGATCTCCAAGAAGATCGAGGAGAACTTTGTATTGAGATCCAAAGAGAGAGAAGAAGCCATCTAGCTAATAACTATGGACTCAAAGGTCTGTGGTAAACTACTCACACATCATTGGAGAGGCTATGGTGTTGATGTAGATGCCCTCCGTGATCGATTCCCCCTCCGGCGGAGCTTCGGAAAAGGCCCCAAGATGGGATCTCTTGGGTACAGAAGGTTGTGGCGGTGGAAATAGGGTTTCGTGGTGCTCTCGGATGTTTTCGGGGTATATGAGAATATATATAGGCGAAAGAAGTCGGTCAGGGGAGCCACGAGGGGCCCATGAGCGTGGGGGGTGTGCCTGCCCCCCTGGGTGCGCCTCCCTGCCTCGTGGCCTCCTCGATGCTTCCTTGACATCCACTCCAAGTCTCCTGGATTGCGCTTGTTCCAAAAATCACTCTCGAAGGTTTCATTCTATTTGATATTTCTTTTCTACGAAACACTGAAATAGGCAAAAAAACAGCAATTTGCACTGGGTCTTTGGTTAGTAGGTTAGTCCCAAAAATAATATAAAAGTGTATAATAAAGCCCATTAAACATTCAAAACAGATAATATAATAGCATGGAACAATCAAAAATTACAGATACGTTGGAGACGTATCAAGGGGTGGCCGCCGCCCCCCTGGCTGGTCCAAATTGGACTAGGAGGGGGCGGCGCCCCCCCCCCCTCTTTCCTTCTCCCCTCTTTCTCCTTCCCTCCTTCTCCTAGTTGGAATAGGAAAGGGGGTTCGAATCCTACTTGGACCGGGAGTCCAAGTAGGAGTCCCCCCTTTGGTGCGCTCGGCCTCCTCTTCCCCCCTCCTTTATATATGTGGGAGGGGCACCCCAAAGACACACCAAGTCTTCTCTTAGCCGTGTGCGGTGCCCCCCTCCACAGTTACACACCTCGGTCATATTGTCGTAGTGCTTAGGCGAAGCCCTGCACCGGTAACTTCATCATCACTGTCAACACGCCGTCGTGCTGACGAAACTCTCCCTCGTCTTTAACTAGATCAAGATCTCGAGGGATGTCATCATGCTGAACGTATGCTGAACACGGAGGTGTCTTTATGTTCGGTGCTAGGATCGGTTGGATCGCGAAGACGTTTGACTACATCAACCGCGTTACTAAACGCTTCCGCTTTCGGTCTACGAGGGTACGTGGACACACTCTCCCCTCTCGTTGCTATGCATCTCCTAGATAGATCTTGCGTGATCATAGGAATTTTTTTGAAATACTGCGTTCCCCAACAGGTTCTTAACTAAGGGAAATACTATTTGTTACTATAATACATCACCCTTCCTCTTCGAGGAATCCCAATGCCTATCACAAGTAGCAGGGTGGCGGGCATCATAGAGCCTGGGCGCGTGGGCTGGAGGCGTGCGTCAAGGTCGTCTGCGAGCTTCTTAATGACGGTGAACTTTTCGAAGAAGCCGACGAGGGCCTTCTCAAACAAGGGTATGAAGATGTCATCGAAGAGGCATCTCGCCTTGGCGGCTGCAAGCACCACCTAGAGATGTTTCTTGGTGCTGGGCCGAAGGCCGGCATTGTGGACCATCCGGCATAGCTGGCTGACGCTCACGCTCATCGCCTCCATAGGTCTAGCATCTTGTCACTTGATCTTGCGATTGGAGTGGTCACTTTTGCCCTTGGTCTAGGTGTGTAGGTGCATACGATTTCGTATAAGGATTGGACTGGTGGGGAGCCTTTATATGAGAAGCACAGACTACGTTGCATTCACGTGTGCGTTGGCCATCTACTCCTCGGTCCATACTAGTAGTAGTATACTAAACGGCATCGACTGGTTGCATATTGCTTCTACCATTATTACTTCCCTTAGCATGCGAAGGAGGATGCATCATTGGCCGTTCTACATATCGGGAACTGCTTCTCCTCGCCTTTTTACCCTCATTCAAACTGTATCAGCTTCGAGTGGCCACCAATTTAACTAATAAAATAAAATTTATATGTAACAAAACCTCCCTCCTTTCTGGTTTAAAGGGTTCATCTAAATTTTTCGAATTTCCACTATATTAAGCTCACTTTGAGTCCAATTGAGTTAAAGTGCTTTGACTCTCACGCCACATTTAATTCATAGAAATAAGAGATAGGGAATTAGTGGTCATGCATGCATCTTATTCCAAATGCACCATGTGTTCGAAATATACCCTAGAGACAATACTATTGTATTATTATATTTCCATGTTCATAATTATGAGTTTATATTCTGTGCTATAACTGTGATGATCCTGTAATATGCGGTTCAATCAAAAACTCATATGCACGTGTGGAATGATAAACAACATTGAAAGCATGATGTTAGAAAAATGATCATATTGAATTGACCCAAACTTAATTATTATACTTTAAGATAATACCATCAGAAGTCAATTGTTATAACACAGAGTGTTTTTTTATCAACTACTATAGGGCAAAGCCCCACGGTCTTTTATTAGCAACCAAGAAACCAAGTTCAACTGTACAAGCTAGCTACTAAAGACAGGAAAGAAGGAAACAAAACTACCTACCTATTTCATGCATCAAGGGATGCCAGCTAGCCAGGCTAAGAGCTTGGGTCTAATAGAAGCATTAACCCTATGTGCTAGCAAGGAAAAATCATGTACAAATTTACATCTCCAGACACCAAAAGTGACCCTTTCACCCCTAAAGGTCCTCCCATTTCTAAGGATCCATATATTCCATGTTGCTGTGAATATCACTTCAACGAAGAAAGGGTGTGTAAACCTCCTCCTGGCCATGATAATGCACTGTTGAATATCATCGCCACCAGACCAATCAATCTGCAAGTAGTTTCAGATCCTGACACTGAAATTGCAAGAGAAGAAGAGGTATAACATGGAGTGTTAATATGTGACTTAGTTTTTTAGATCATGAGAGTATCGTAATCACTTCTTACCATACGATGAACTTTGAGGTTGCTCAAACGCCATCTATAACACGGTGATTATAACGACAACTTACGGGTTCATCAAAAAGTTTGAAAAGGACTAGATAGCTCGAGAATGGAATTTGCTCTTCCGATGACGGAAAGATATTCTTAAGACCCTCTTAGTGTGAAGACATCCACCATCGTCTGGCCATACACAGGTGACTATGTCACAGGGATGCTGAAATATGTCAACGAGAAAGAAGAACAAAACCGATAACGAGATCGATATAGTGAGCATGTGTATGACTCAAGAAGATAAGGATATATCTCACCTCGAGTTTTGTAAAGTGTATCACGAAGCAAAAGGAATAGCACATGATAACTAAAGGGAATAGCTCTAATTTTTCTGTAATTTTGGAGATCTTGGTCGAGGCAGTGACGTCTTCTCCTATCTGCAATTGTTGTAGTTAACTAAAGAGAGCTGGTTATTTTTAATATGGGGCATCTTACAGGCGACATATCAAAAATGGGGTATACAATCAAAGAGAAGTGCGTGGATGAATCCAGATTCATATGAACCCATTTTGGAAAACATATTTTGCAATGTCAAAAAATTCTGAAAAAAGGTGCGCGCGAACATCTCCATATTCTATATGTGTGCAGAAAGTTTCATAGAAAAATAACTTTTTTTAGCCCGTGCAAAATAGACAAATTTTTGTGCCGTGAAATGCTATTTAAAAGCAGTGAAATTTATCTTTTTACTGAAACAAAACAAAAATACTTTTTTACACAAAACTTTATACCGTGAACATACCTTTGCCAACATGAATTTTTAAACATTACAAAATGTGTAAAAAGTACATTTTTGAAAAACAGATGCAGATGCCCGTGTGCAGATCGTCCACTCTCATACAATCAATTGCAATATAAGATGGGTCATTTTGACCGAGGCAGAGCAAAGGCGGCAAACGATCAATTGGCCCAACAAATTTGCCCTCGTCTATGGCGATATAAACTGGATGGCGTTCCTTTCATGCTGCCGTCAAGGATACAGAACTTCGGCAGCGCAGAATACCTTTTGATACGGAAAAGAATTCTATGAGAAGAGGTTTCATGCGAGACCCATTCTCATGGTTGATATGTGGCATTCACAAATCACAAAACATCCCCCACCCTTCACTTAAAATCAGGAAAGAGGGAGAGAGATTAGATACTTTGTGATTTGTGAATGCCACGTGTCAGGACACCTGCTAACCGTGAGACCTGGTCTCATATATATTTTTTTCCTTTTGATACCATGTTTCTTTTTGTTGCTTCTACGATGATCTGAAGTTAATTAACAATGGTTACCTTACAACAAGATCTGATGTCAAAAACAAGTGCTTGTACTCATGCTTTCGTGAATGGAGTCTAGCTTAATTAGTTCTACCCAACTCAGCAAGTGTTATACAGTTAACCATTGGCGTTTTATATTATTGTTCTGCTTGAACAGCTGGTGATTTTTGGCTTGGAATTCATGGTTAACGTTTGTCAACTTGTCCCTCTTCTTCAAGTCCTCAAAAAAAGAAATAACTAATCCTCGTATAATTTTTCTACAGAGCTGCCACATCTTCCTTGCACTGGGCACAAAGGCGCTGGCAAACCATGCAAGTGTCATAGGTACAGAAAGCAACAGAATACACGAACGTTAAGCCGATGGTCATTTTAGATAAACAGAGCCATATATATAGCAAAAATGGCTCTGACCCCAAGGGATATGCTGATAAAGATGGACGAAAAAAGGCAAGGGTATATGTTTATCCTTGATTGAAGAAAGCTCAATAGTCAGAATCCGGGTCGCCGTCTTGTATCTCGCTCGGAGCATCTTTATAGCTGCTCGGAGCAGCAACACCTGGGTCAGATGGTTTATCACCTGAGGTTGCCAGATTGCGGAATGGTAGGTTGACCGCAGCTGAGCTTTTATTCTGAAGAAGAGAATTAACATGATCAGCACGCTTTTCCTCTCGAAAGGGGGTAGCTGTGGCTTTCTGTGTTTCAGGTGGCCTTGAGTAGATTGGATTTGAAACAGCATTGAAGCTAGAAGGATTATCCACTGTCATTGGCTGGGAGGTTTTTTCTGTGGTCGCAACCACCATAATGGCATCACTCCTGTTGCATGCAGGAACATCTTCTACTGCCTCAGCAATTGTATGTGAACCAATTTGCGGAACTTCTTTTACAAGAGTGGACTTTTCTGTCGGTTCATTATCCTTGATGGATGGCAACCAATCATCATAAGTATCTTCATCCGCAATAACCTGGCGCTGCCCTTCGGATGGTGAAAAGTTAAATGTGCCAGCACCAAAAATTGCCTTTTCTGGTTCACTGCGGTTGAGTCCAGGGACTAAAGGACCTGCCTTTTCTAGAGAAAGGGCTCGAGGGTGCGTAAGAACATCCAAAGCCAGCAAAGCATGTGAACAAAACTCTGCGAGCGTAGTGCCTATCTCTAGCTTCCCTGTAATAAACAAGAGATGATAGTTGTTACTTTAAAGGATATATCTGGAACCCCCCTAGCCAACACTATTACTTTCATGAAAATATGGAGCCACCCTAGCAACTGCTAACTCCTTCCATATACGAAATCGACAGGCCACAAAGGCAAATCAAGCTCATGCGCTCACGTGGACAGGCATGAATCATGTGTATGAATGTACCAAGTATATTTTATCTTTTGATCTAGCTGCAGATTGCACCATGTCATAGAGCTAATAGTACAAGGCCTGCTTTTGTTGTATATATCCAGAGATAGTTCAAGCAGAACTCTCCCTTTTTCCTTTCAGTTAACCATCTATTAATTACGAGACACAAAATTAATTACTCCATCTGTAGACAAGTACTCCCTCCATCCCATAAGACTACCCACAATGGGAGTAACATAGGTAGTAACATCACACATATCTAGATAAAATAGATGATGTGGCAAGCAATAAATGAAGAGAGAGAGCAAAGTGGTAACATAGCTAGTTACTAGTAGTATGAGTAACATCACACATATTAAGGCAAGATGAGTCTATAGCTTAATAAATAAAGTGTCGCATGTTACTACACATATGTTACTCCCCACTATAGAGGTAGTAACATAGACTAGTAACATATGCATGTTACTAGTCTATGTTACTACCCATTGTGGCTAGTCTAATATAGGATTAGCTTGCAAAAACGTCCTATATTATGGGATGGAGGGAGTAAATGATAGACATGAGATTTTACCTTTTCTGAAGAGTTCAGTTCCTTGGGCTAAATAAAGTGGTCGGGCATGAGGAGATGAAAGAAAAGATGCCAGCAATGCCTTATATGAAGCAAGTCGAAAGTCTGATATGCTTGTCTCCCCGACTTTGGTTGTTGATGGCTCATACCCTGCTCCTGAGTCACAAGCACTTGTAGCTATGTTAATTAGGAGCAAGTCCACTTTTGCCCTCCAGTGATCTGTCCTCAATGAACCCCCCCTGATAAAGGCAATAAAATGTATATTACATCTGATTGTTGCAATTATACATCAGACAATGTAACCACAGACAATTGAGACCCAAGCACCATTGTGACAATTAGATAACATTGCAAATGACTCTAAATGATATTGTAGTGCATAGTGTCATTATTTCATGATAAAAGCTATCCCCATTCCAAAGGGACTCTACATCTTCAGCATGGCAATCAAGAAAATTACCTCTAAACCCTCTATTTTATTGTCATCTGAATCAAATTATATAAATTTCAAGTTATTACCCAACTATATATATATGATTAAAAAAAAGGAATTGCTTCAGCAACCACTCTACGTGACAATGATGAGCGGCTGGGAGCAATCAAGAAAATTACTTCTAAACCCTATATTTTATTGATATATATGAATAAAACTATATAAATTTCAATTTATTCCGCAACTCTATATATATGATGAAAAAAAGGAATTGCTTCAGCGACCACACTCTGCGCGACAATGATAAGCAGGTCGAAGGATGGCATCTCGATACCGGTGCCACCAATCATATGACACGCCACGGCAATGCCTTCGCCGAGCTCGACCACACGATCATCAGCACAGTCCAATTTAGTGATGGCTCCATCGTCAAAATCTGTGGCATGGGCACAATCATATTCACTGGCAAGAACAGTGACAATGCCTTCGCCGAGCTCGACCACAGGATCATCGGCACAGTCCAATTTAGTGATGGCTCCATCGTCAAAATCTGCGGCATGGGCACAATCATATTCACTGGCAAGAACAGCGAACACAAGGCCCTCAGCGGTGTCCACTACATCCCACGGCTTAAGAACTCGATCATCAGCATTTGTCAGCTAGATGAGAATGCATGTGGGCTGATCAGAAGACGTGTGCTTCGAATCTGGGATCAGCAAGATTGACTCCTTATTCGGGTTAGACGTGGCCGGAATCGCCTTTACCTCCTACATCTTCAGGTGATCCGGCCAATATGTCTCTCTGCCCGCCACGACGACATGGCTTGCGGTGGCATGAGGTATGGGCATCTCAATTTCAACGCATTGGAGAAGATGTGATGCCTCGCCATGACACGCTGGCTGCCACGGCCGGATCACATGGAGCAGCTCTGTGACATGTATCATCACCAAGCATCGTCACGTGGCACAATTCATCGGCAAGCAAGGAACCGCGCGCAGCAGCTACTTGAGCTCGTTCAAGGCATCCTCTGTGGTCCTGTTTCACCGGCGACACCTGGAGGACAGCGCTACTTCTTGCTGCTTGTGGACGACGCCACTCGCTACATGTGGGTGATGCTCCTGGCTGGCAAGAGCAGCACACCTGATGTCATCAAAAGAATTCAGGCAGCAACAGAAGTTCAATGCGGATGCAAACTGGGCGTGTTCCACACGGACAACGGCGGCGAGTTTATCTCGACCAGGTTTGCCGCTTACTGCTGATGAAGGCATCGAGCACCACTTCTCTGCACCTTCCGCCCCGCAGCAAAATGGCATCGTCAAGTGGCGAAACTAAACGGTGGTGGCAATGGTGCATGCTCTGCTGAAACAGAGGAGCACGCCAACTGAATTTTCGGGGGAGGCTGTGAGCACTGCTGTCTTCCTGCTCAACCGTGCTCCCACTAAATCCCTTGCTGGAAAAGACACCTTGCGAGGCGTGGCAAGACCACAAGCCGGCTGTCCACAACCTTCGCACCTTTGGGTGCTTGGCGTATGTTAACAAGGTAACCTGAGTAAGCTCAAAAGACCGCAGCTCTCCCGCTGTGTTCATCGGCTAGGAAAGTGTGAGGCGTACCAGCTGCTGGACCCTGTGACAAGACGCATCCGCATTGCCCACTATGTCATCTTTGATGAAGAACGTGGCTGATATTGGGGAGCGGACGACAGCGCACGCTCAGGCAGCAACTTCGATATCCAGTACATCTACCTTCACGCAGCGAAGGCGCCCAGCTACGCGTCCAGCTCAGGGCGAGCTGAGCCTGTGTCAACAGGACATGTGACTCGGGGTACTTCACCTGCCACACCACCATCCCTGTATCAGCTCCAGCAACTCCAGAATTTGTCACAACACCAGCACATGATGATCGACTCGATGCTGCTCACCGCGACACACCAGTTTGCTATCGCATGGTCTAGAATCTGATTAGAGAACCACTGCCTGGACTTGCGCCACGCAACCTCGATGCCAAGCTGCACTCGTCGAGCACGGGGGAGCCGTGCTAATTTGCAGAAGTTGAGAGAGACAAGGCATGACAAGCAGCCATGCGCAAGGAAATGGATGCAGTGGAGCAGAACAGGACATGGGAGCTCGTCGATCTACCACATGGGCATCGACCAGTAGGCCTCAAATGGGTCTACAAATTGAAGAAAAATGTAACTGGTAAGGTGATCAAGCACAAAGCACAGCTGGTTGCACGCGGCTTCGTGCAGCAAGCCGGCATTGACTTTGATGAAGTCTTTGAGCCTGTGGCTCGCATGGAATCCATCCGTCTGCTGCTTGCTTTGGCTGCCCAGGAGGGGTGACCCGTCCACCACATGGACGTAAAATTGGCCTTCCATAATGGAGAACCGAAGGAGGTCTATGTGAAGCAGCCGCTCAGTTCATCATCACCGGAGAAAAAGGAAAAGTCATGCGGCTGCGCAAGGCCCTCTATGGCCTTAGGCAGGCGCCACGAGCATGGAACGCGAAGCTTTACTGCACGCTCAAGGAAATTGGCTTCAAAAATAGTGGGCACAAGCACGCGATCCACCGGAGCGTCACCGGTGACGAAATCGTGCCCATTGGAGTCTATGTGGATGGTTTGATCATTGTTGAAGTGTATATGTGGATTGCCTAGCCCTTTCCATTAGTTCGAACTTTTGGTTGCGTTGGCTAGTGCATGAAGCTTAACATGGTATCAAAGTCTAAGGTCTTGAGTTCAAGTCCTAGCTTTGGCAATTTATTCAAAAATTACTGCTGCCCCCTTTTGTCCACTTATAGGCCTCTTGAGCCATACCTCTGAGTCTGTTCATGTGTTGACTTTCTGCGTCACACGTGAGAGGGGGTGTTGAGGTGTATATGTGGATTGCCTAGCCGTGGATTGCCTAGCCCTTTCCATCAGTTCGAACTTTTGGTTGCGTTGGCTAGTGCATGAAGCTTAACAATCATCACTGGTTCATCCAAGGGAGCAATGGAGAGCTTCAAGGACGAGCAACAACAACAACAACAAAGCCTTTAGTCCCAAACAAGTTGGGGTAGGCTAGACGTGAAACCCATAAGATCTCGCAACCAACTCATGGCTCTGGCACATGGATAGCAAGCTTCCACGCACCCCTGTCCATAGCTAGCTCTTTGGTGATACTCCAATACTTCAGGTCTCTCTTAACGGACTCCTCCCATGTCAAATTCGGTCTACCCCGCCCTCTCTTGACATTCTCCGCACGCTTTAGCCGTCCACTATGCACTGAAGCTTCTGAGGCCTGCGCTGAATATGCCCAAACCATCTCAGACGATGTTGAACAAGCTTCTCTTCAATTGGTGCTACCCCAACTCTATCTCGTATATCATCATTCCAGACTCGATCCTTCCTCGTGTGGTCACACATCCATCTCAACATACGCATCTCCGCCACACCTAACTGTTGAACATGTCACCTTTTAGTCGGCCAACACTCAGCGCCATACAACATTGCGGGTCGAACCGCCGTCTTGTAGAACTTGCCTTTTAGCTTTTGTGGCACTCTCTTGTCACAAAGAATGCCAGAAGCTTGGCGCCACTTCATCCATCCAGCTTTGATTCGATGGTTCACATCTTCATCAATTACCCCCATCCTCCTGCAGCATTGACCCCAAGTACCGAAAGGTGTCCTTCTGAGGTACCACCTGGCCATCAAGGCTAAGAGCATCTCCAGCCGCGCCCCCAACAGACCCCCCAGGCCACTTTTTCTGCGCCGACGCCGAAAAAATGGCCCAGTCGCGCCCCTAGGAGCCCGTTTTCCGCCGGATTGGGCCGAAATTGACGCCAGCGTACCCAACTCGAACCCGGCGCGCTGGGGGTCGCCTGGGGGCGCCGGACGGACCGTTTTTGGCGCGAACTGTGATGGGCCCGCCCTGTCAGCGACGCGCCGCTTCGTCGTCCACATCGCCTCGTTTCCCGCGGGAATCAATGCCAAAGCTGCCGCGCCTTCGCCTCCATTGATGACGCGCCTGCCGCGATGCAGCGCGCCGGTCAGCATGCCCATTGATGCCGCGCAGTGAAGCGTCGCCTGGCCCAGCGCCACGGCCGCCCGCCACGCGTTGGCTTGCATGCGCCTCCCGCCGCCCCAGCTCCGGCTATAAAAGCCGTCCGCCTCGCCGGTGAACGCCACACC